>NC_056737.1:1737040979-1737073479 GCF_019279795.1 Protopterus annectens
GATGATCAATTTCAACAATTGGCTTAAGTGTTGGTGTCATTCAAAGGGGATCCAATGCCTGTCAGCCTGGGATGACATGCTCGACAAGCCACGATGCTTCGCTAGGGACGGCTTGCACCTGTCACCCCTGGGCTTTCGGATATTGGCAAAGGCTCTTGCTACCCCCATAGTGCCTTTTTTAGGCAAGGCTCAAAAGACAAACCCACCTCCATAGGTATCACAAGGGATAAGAAACTAAGAGTAATGCTACTCAACGCCAGAAGTCTAAACCTCAAGATGCACGCTCTCGAAACTCTCCTTAGCATGGAGAACATCGATATCTGTGCAGTAACAGAAACCTGGTTCAAGGCTCCCGAGAGCACTCCAGCACTACCAGGTTATACCTCATACCATGCTTTTCGGCCCCAAAACTTGGACCAAACCACAAAAGGAGGGGGAGTATCAATATTCATCAAAGATACCCACACCTCCAGGTTGGTGGCACAGCACAAAGCATCAGAGACTATCCATGTACAATTAACTGTGGGTAAAACTGCCTTCCAGTTTATAGCCTGCTACAGACCACCCTCCCAAACACAGGAACCCCACTTGGCCTTCCTCAGAATACTGGAAAATATGAAGGTCTCTACAAACACCATTATATTGGGAGACTTCAACTACCCAAACATAGACTGGGAGCATTACTCTAGCTCCAACACCCTAGCCCAAAGGTTCCTAGAATTTATAAACTCAAATGCTATGGAACAACTTGTTACCACTCCTACAAGAGGGGAAAACATACTGGACCTGATCATCACCAACATGGGGACACTATGCTCCAGACCAGAAGTGTATCCCTCACTGGTAAGATCAGACCATAAACTAATCTCACTGGATATTCACATCCTGACCCCACCCCCTGCCCAGAAAACCACAGTGAAAAACTTCTCTAAAGCAAATTTCACACACCTCAAAACCGAGGCAAAATCCTTCAAAGCCCCCGGGCCTGTGGAAAATACAGCACAGACCGCAGAATCCTTTATAAACGCATTCTATGAACACCTTCAGGAATGCATGGATCATGCAATCCCAAATAAAACCAAGACCCAATCCTCCAAAGGCAGACGTCCAGTCTGGTGGACCCCAGCCATAAACAAACTATACAATAGAAGGAGGAAGCTACTACATGATAGAGCAAAATCCCAAAAAGGGAAGGCATCTCTGATCAGTATTAGCAAAAAACTATGGGCACTCATAAAATCGTCTAAGGCCAGCTTCGAGAGAAAAATTGCACAGGACACTAAGGATAATCACAAGGCTTTCTTTAGTTATGTTAGGATCCTGGGTGGGAATTCCCAGATATGCTCAGAATTAGTCCAAAATGACAAAAAATACACTGAGCCCACAGACATTGCCAACATCCTAGCTGACAGGTTCAGAGCAATCTTCTCCCTCCTCTCCCCACCAAAAGGGCAAATATCTAACCCAACAGAGTGCTGCCCCCCTGACAACTCAGATGCCCAGGTAAGAGCCGCCCTCTACAAAGCAAAAACACAGCATCAATGGGACCAGATGGTGTCCCGGCTGCCCTACATGAACTCCAAGAAGAGCTAAACCCAAACATAAAACTACTGTTCAATCTTAGCCTTACTACAGGATATGTACCCAAAGAGTGGTGTACAGCAACAGTGGACCCTCTCCACAAAGGTGGTGCCTCAACAGATCCTGGAAACTATCATCCCATAAGCCTGACTAGCTTGGTCTGCAAAGCTATGGAAAGGATCATCATGGACCTCATAAATAAAGATATTGGGGACCTACAGACACTGGATCCTACCCAGTTTGGCTTTGTTAAGGGCAGATCCTGCCTCTTAAACCTGGTCAATTTCTTTGAAACAGTCACCAAGGCCATTGACGAGGGGAAGGTCCACACAGCCTACCTGGACCTCGCAAAAGCCTTCGATACAATACCCCACTCGGGCATTATAGATAAGCTCACCAGCTTAAATATAAACCCCTATGTCACTAGATGGGTTGCAAACTGGCTCAAGGACAGAACCCACATGGTTAGAATTGCTGGAGCCATGTCAGACTCCAAACCAGTTACAAGTGGCATCCCACAAAGCTCAGTCCTGGGACCTCTCTTGTTCGGTATATATTTCTCGGTACAGGCCAACATGGAAGGACTGTGGCTGACCAAGTTCACAGATGACTGCAAACTGGGCGCCATAATCAACTCTCCAGCCGACACAAGCATCCTCCAAAAGGGCCTCATAGAAACAGACAACTGGTGCCAGAGCCATGGCCTCAAGCTAAACGCCAAAAGTGTATAGTCATCCCCTTTGGCAAAACAAAGTGCCCACAAATTACCACATAGGTGGTAATCCATTAAGTACAGAAGAAGTCATTAGGGACCTGGGGACCCAAGTTGATAGCAATCTCTCATTTGACAACCACGTGGCCAAAGTGGTTAGAAAAACATTTTATATAGCCCACCTAATCATGAAGGGATTCACATCTAGATCAGGGAGGTCATTGTGCCTCTTTCCTCATCCCTCATCAGGCCCATAATTGAGTACAATGCCCCTTTGGGATGTACCTTACCAGACACCTGCAGCAACTGGAAAACCCCAAAAGTACCTCACCAAGAGGATCAAAGGGCTCAAACAGATGCCATATGCTGCCCGGTTAAAGAAACTCCAGCTCTACTCAGTGGCACACCGCCTGCTCAGAGGCGATCTGTGCCTGACGTATAAAGCCATGTCCAACCCGGAATTAATGGACATGCTGCACCTCAGAAAATCCAAATCCCATCGAGCTACGCGCTTGACAGACTTGAACCTCAGCACTGAAATAAATAGGACATGCTGGAGGGACAGATTCATAACCCAGAGGCTCCTTCACTCTGGAATAAAATCCCAGTCCAGGTTAGGCAGAGTCCCACATTGACTCTCTTCAAGAGGAATCTTGATGAGTGGATGGGAGATTGTAGGTTTACCCGGCTATCACTTCTGTGTCACTGTTAGATAGAGGCACAGTATACTAACCTCAAAAAGGCATAGCAAAATTAATTTAAAATGGGTGGCGAAAGCCAAACACACTCTGGCTAGGCTTATAAATGCCCTAGGGCAGATAGCCTAGTATGAACCTATATATATATATATATATATATATATATATATATATATATATATATATATATACACACACACACACACACACACACACACACACACACACACACACACACACACACACATACACAGGTGTATTAGTAAAGCTTGAATACACCAAGCATCGACATGTAAAATATTGATGCGAAAACATTGAAAGCACCGAACCATGCACTAAAAATCTGTCTTCTCACATGCAAAATTTAAAGTTAAAAAAAAATAGAAAAAACATTTATTTTTTCAGGGGCAAATTCTCCTGCATCCCTACACCCCTTGCTAATTATATATACTACCACTGAGATCACACAAACACAAGGTAAGGGCATATTTCTCAGCCCTGGGAATTATGCAATCTCTGACACATGTTGATCATCTGCTTAGTCAATTATTAATGGTTAATTAAACAACTGTCGACTAAGTATACTCGCTCGACCTTTTGCAGGGAACCCATATATGTGTACATGTGTGTGTATGTCTATGTAGATATGCATGTTTGTTTTTAATTTTTATTTATTTATCTAATTAACTTGTTACATGGGTAAGCCCATTAGGCATAATACTTTTTCCGGAGTGACGCAGAGGCACTGTGTAGATAAGTAACTTGGTTAGAGTCACACAGTAGACAAATGGAGAATGAGTGATTCACAGAAATACCTTAGTAAAGGGATACAAGGCCTAAATAACATGTCCTTCATGGACCAACTAAAAGCCCTGTCACTATACTCAGTATATTACAGGATCCCAAAAGGTGACCTGTGTCTGGCATACAAGGCATCCGCTGACCCATTACTGATGAATTTACTGCACATCAGTAAGTCAAATGGCATCAGAAATACTCAGTCTGGGGATCTAAACCACTTCTGCAACATGAACAGAATGGTTGGGAGGGACAGGTATATCTTGCAGGGGATATCACTGCTCTGGAACAGACTCCACATCCACATAACACAAAGTTCATCCTTGTCCATATTCAAGCACAACTCGGATCTATGAATAAGAAACAGAAAATTTACCCCAGGACTGCCCCCTGTACTACTAAGGGATAGAGACAGCTCTTAAATGCTTTATCCCATGCATGGTCCCCTCAAACTATCTATGGTATGATCCCAGTTATTCTCATTAAGGGGTAATATGTAATTATTGGCCATGAAATGGCTAAATCCAATCTAAAATCAAATGGGGAAGGTTATTTTAAGCACAAAGAGGTAAAGCAGCTAGGGTTAATATGACCCATAAGGGCAGCTAGTCTAGGACTTACCTATGAACCTTTAGGACTAGCATACGAAGCTTATTAGCAGCTTATAGCCTTAATCCTGAATGGTAAGACAAATACATACCCCACATGACCATCTCAATCACAATTAATATAGCAAATTCATGTATTTTATCACTAATCAAATTAATTCTGATCAGAAGGTTCTCTTCTCTTCCTTCCCTTAGCTCTAAAAGAAATGGAAAAGAAATGGAAAACTTTAAGTGTCAGATCTGAATCTAAGTAAGACTATATCCCAGTGGCGGCTGGTGACTTCAAATCAAAGGGGAGCTGCAGGAGATTGCCGAATGGGTGGGGTCAATGGGAAGGGGTGTGGACAACGAGAAAGGGGAGGAGCTATGCTCAAAACCACAAAAACTAAACTTTAATTAAATATGCTGCCCTTGGTGCCAAACCCTCATTATGAGAGTCCAATCAAGACAAATGAAGTGTAAAAGAATAAAAATATGTCAATGCATTGGCTGTTTGACAGCTTACTTAATATCTAGATGGAAACAAAAAGGTTGTGAGGCATGAAAAAATAAATTACTTTTTAAATACACTACTGGAATGCCAGTCAAAATCAAGTATAAGAAAAACAAGCAGCACTCAACTCAAACCACTTCTTCTTGCATTGCATTATAATTTATATTCAGCTTTATTAAAGTACCAAGTAACATGCTGAAAGTAGCAATCTCTGTGATGCCCCCACTTGTAAAAATGTTTCTTATCCAAAAAAGACCTGCTGCCTGACATCTACTTGTTTCATGGGGAAAACATGATCAAAGTAAAAAATGAAAAGCAAACAAGCTCAAGATACATTGCTTAAAGGATTACTGTACAGGTTATGGACCACACATGAATGGCATTCTGTTTAGTTTACGGGTAAAGCCCTCAGAGATCACTGGAAGTCTCCAACAAGTGTAATGAGCTTCTTAAAATAATGTAATCCTGTCCTTTATTACAAATACTGTCATATGCATTTCAATACCCATCGCTTATACATTATCTAGTTAAGTATTCTGTGCTTGGCAACAACAGAAAGGCTTCAGTGTTGGCAATTCTTTAACAGTATGCTTATTAAAGCTTACTTACATGTTATGATCTCAGACAAGCTTACCTGATGGTCATTAAAGCATTGCTACTTAAAACACAGAGCAACAGGCACTTTGAGTAATAAGCATAAATCAACAGTACAAAAATATGACAGAAACCAGACCATTCTGCAAAATCAAGAACAGATGAAAAGCCACTGTAGTACTTGTGTCTACCTTGGATGGGGGGATACCCTGCACATTTACACTGCATGGGGGGATACCCCACACATTTACACTGCACAACTGCTCCTTGCCTTGCTTGGAAACATCCAGAGTCACTACATGGGGGAGTGGGGTGCAACAAGTATGTCACAATTTGAAATGTCTCTGGCTGACTGATGGCCCTGACACATTTGTCATACCTCACCCTCAGAGCAAAGCCATACATAGAAGTGGGACAAAGGCCCAAAAATAAGGACAATTTTTAAATATTGCTCTTATAAACTTAGAAAGATAATAGAATAGTAGGTATTGCATTAGTATGAATTTTCTGAAGGATATGAAATCTGAAACTCAAATGTCTGTCATTATTTTCTAACTTCAGTCTTTAATGATTTACCACTAATTTGCCAAAAAAACAATTTTATGAAAAATTGACCAAAAATGTGATGCAAAAATATAAAATAGCCACACAATACAGCTGGGAACCTGTCAAAGAAGGGACACTTTTTTAATAATAGTACTGCTAACTTGAGCAGCTGACAAAATAAAAGAATCTACATGCATTTCTGAAATAAAAGTAATCTATAACTCTGATTATTACAGTTATTTCTAAATTGTAAACCCTCCATGTTTTCTTCCAAAATTGCTGTTTTGTGGAGGGATTATTAGGGAAAGAGCAACATTTTGAGGCAAATTCGGGGACAGTTGAGAGGTTTGGCTATGCCTAGTTCTATAAAGCATTTTGCATGTACCTCTCAACCTGTTAATGCAATAAATCTGGACAAGGCCAAATATATTGGGGGAACATAAACAGTACTAAAAATTGCTCTTGTATAAACTGAGACAGTTGATAGAACAGGTCTTACTTCAGCATGCATTTTTCTGAAGGTTATGAAGTCTGAAACTCAGTGTCATTATTTAGTGACTTAATTTCTAAATGATTTTCCAGAAAACCACAAATATTATGAGGAACAAAGCAAAAATAAGAAGCAAAAATCTATTCATTCTGTGAAAATCTGACAGTTGGGATGTATAGTTCAGCTGGGGCTGTCTTTGAGTTTGCCGCCCTTCCCCCTCACAAAATCATGGTCGAATGGAGCCCTCCCCCCTGCAGCCATTCCAATGATCCATTACTTGGCTATTTCACTCCATTTACCATAAACACTAATGTGCATACTGCTTTACTTCTATGATGATCTGGATTTCATTTTGAAAGTTTTATTTTGCATTTTACAGCACAATCACTAAGACATCTGCTAAACAAAGCAACGCAGTCTCACAATGAAAATAGGCTTAGCATTCAAAACTTCTCTGCCCTTGAAACGCACATTCAAAGAAAATACATTTTGCCAGTGGCAGATAAAGATTAACTTTGGGCTGTTTTCAAATCATAGGCCCCTTGCACATGAAACATACATGTGCTCTTTGATACACCTTCCTGATTCTACTAAATTATATTCCTTGTACAATACAGTACAGTTGTTAGACGGCATTTTAAATTTATTGTTTTGAACATTTTTCCAGTAAACAATGAAACAAAATTCAGAACATTTCCATCATAAGTCTACTCAACCTTCTACAGTCCACCAGTATCAGTAAATATGCGCAATCTCTGAAGTAGTAAAAGTCATCTAAATAATTCCACATTAAAGAAATCTGTAACAATGAAGAGGTTGTTGCTAGCAAATAACTTTATATGTCACTGTTTATTCATCTACAAATAAAGTGCCTGTTGCCCTTGAGGAACAAATTGCCTATGTTGCATGCATTAAAAAAAAAATAAGCTAGTAATATCGCAATAGGGACTGTATGGCAAACTGATAACAGGTTCAGGTATCTTTGCCAAAAAGGACTGCAGCATCCACCTACTTTACAACGCAGTACAGTATCAGCAATGCATCTATCTACTGTGGGAGTAGAACCCACAGCCTTCTGCATCAAAAGGAAGTACACTACCTGTTGTGCTATTAATGCAAGCAGACTCAGAATAAGCAGCACTAAAGTTTTGTTCCCCTGCAGCTCTCAGCTCCTTGTAAAATCTACTCGACATGCAGTTGTATCTCTGAACTTTGCAGCACAAGAAATCTGGAATAAGGAGACAACCAGGGACACATTTTAAACATTGCTTGTATAATGTTGGAAAGTTGCTAGAATAAAATGCTGTGTTACCACCATACATTTCACTGCCACGTCTTTAACCCAGGTGACCCTGTGCAAAACAGTCAGAGAAACATACCACTATGCCAAATCAGCTGTTTTGTAAAAGAGAGGAAGACAAACTTAAATGGCTACCATTTAGTGAATTCACTTCTCAGTATAGCTGTCAAACTCTTGGCACAAAACACCTGAACAAAGCCAATAATGGGGGAATACAGCCCCCAAACATATTCAGTGAATTCAGTTCTCATTATAGCTCTCAACCTCTTAGCAAAAAACATGTGGACAAAGCCAGTAATGGGGGGGATACAGCCCCCAAACATTCAATGAATACAGTTCTCACCATAGATAACTCTCAACCTTAGCACAAATACCTGGACAAAGCCAATAATGGGGAAATACAGTCCCAAAAATAGGGACAAATTTCAAATATCCATGTTATAAACTTAGACAACTGCTAGAACAATTTTGTGTTACCATGTACTTTCTGAAGAATATGATGCCTGAAATTCAAATGCCTGTTATTTTTTAACCATTTAACCAGGAAACTAGTCTGACTTTGAACAAAAGACAATTTTCAGCAGAGCAGAGAGAAATGCCAATCACATCTTTGCAAGATGAGAGAACTTGCAGACACCACACAGAAGGCACCACAGCCAAGAATCAAACCAGAGAACCTGTAGCTGTTAGGTAGCAATGCTACGAGTGCACCACTACACTACAGACTTTTCAAGGAAAAATGTAGATACAGAAACCACAGATTTTATGAGGAATGGAACAAATATGAGGCAAAAATCTGCAAGCTTTTTTTAGAAATGGTGGTGGATAGGGAATTCAGGTCCTTGCCACCTGCATCCAAGGTACAGGGTTCAAGCCTGAGTATCTCTATCCACCACCATTTGCTCTCTCTAGCCACCAGTTTACACACACCACCATTTGCTCTCCAGTATATAGTAACTGGGGCATTACACACACACAATCCAGCCAGCGACCAAACACCTAAATCCAGCCAGCGACCTGAAGTAATCCAAGCAGCAAAACCACCCGAGCAATCCAGTGACCTGAAGCAGCAAACACCACCTGCGACATGGAGCAATCCAGCCAGCGACCAAAACCTGCTACACCTACCTCCTGAATGAACCCGTGCAATGAAAGTCCCGCAAGAGCAGCTCACCTCTCTCAATCCTGATTGGATCTGCCTGCAGCCGAAGCAGTCTGGACCTCCTCTTCTGTGCAGTCGTCCCCGCACTGATTCCTGGGTGCATTTGCAGCAATGATTGCTGGGTACCTGTCTATCTCTATCCGGACTACTGATAAAGGCAGTCTGGACTTGTGCTTTTTTTTTTTTTCTGTTTGTGTTTTAGTTTTAAAGATTTTTCTTTTTTTTTTTTCTAGGTGGGAGGGCTGCAGTCCGGCAGTCCGATACCATGAGCCGCCCGTGCTATATCCTTGTTATTGCATAAGCAGGGAGAATTACTGCTGCAAGTCATATTGAGTTTCTTGTATACTCAACCTGCTCATAAAGATATCTGGTTTTCCTCGATGTTTGCAGTGCCACTGTAGAAACTTTAACTATTAAATATTTAAATATTATAGCACTAGGTTAACCCAGTGTGAATATGCAGCTTCTTTACTTCCTGTCTTTTAAGTACAAAGAACTGAACTGTGCATGCATTTAGCAATATACAGTGGATATAAAAGATTTACACACCCCTATTAAAATGCCAGGTTTTTGTGATATAAACAAATGAGACCACAATAAATTATTTCAAAACTTTTCCCACCTTTAATGTGACCTATAACCTGTAATATTAAATATAATAATAATTTATATATCCAACTGAAAAACAAACAAATCTGTTAGGGGAAAAAATATAAAAAATTAAAAACGTACAATACGCTGGATGCATAAGTGTGCACACCCTTAAACTAATACTTTGTTGTGTGTGCACACCCTTAAACTAATACTTTCTTGAAGCACCTTTTGATTTAATTACAGCATTCAGTCTTCTTGGGTACACACCTGCCATCAACTAAAGGGACTCTGATTAACCCCAAATAAAGTTCAGCTGTCCTAGTAGGATTTTCCTGACATTTACTCAGTTGCCTGCTACAGCAAAAGCCATGGTTCACAGAGAGCTTACAAAGCATCAAAGGGATCTCATTGTTGAAAGGTATAAGTCAGGAGAAGGGTACAAAAAAATTTCCTCAGCATTGGATATACCATGGAACAGTTGGATGTCCCTCCAAAACTGATTAAAAGACAAGATGAAAACTTGTCAGGGAGGCTGCCAAGAGACCTACAGCAACATTGAAGGAGCTGCAGGAATTTCTGACAAGTACTGGTTGTGTACTACATGCGACAACAATCTCCCGTATTACCCGTATGTCTGGACTATGGGGTAGGGTTGCAAGACAGAAGCCTTTTCTTACACAGAAAAACATCCAAGCCTGGCTAAAACTTGCAAAACAATACATCATGTCTCCCAAAACCAGAAAATGTGTTATGGTCTGATGAGACCTAGGCTGAACTTTTTGACCACAATTCCAAAAAGGACGTTTGGCGCAAAACAATACTTTGCATCACCAAAGGAACACCATCCCCACGGTGAAGCATGGTGGTGGCAGTATCATGCTTTGGAGTTGCTTTTCTTCAACTGGAACTGGGGCTTTAGTCAAGCTGGAGGGAATTATGAACAGTTCCAAATACCAGCCACGTTTGGCCCAAAACCTTCAGGCATCTTCTGGAAAGCTGAAAATAAAGAGGAATTTCACTTTTCATCACGACAATGGCCCCAAGCATACATTCAAATCAACATGTTAAAATAGAATTTGTATGGGGATTCGGCTTGTTTTAATAGTAACAATAGCTTGTGTCACTATGGGAATAGATAAAGAATACATTTTTGCAGTTGCATAGTGGAAAAATATTCAATGGAAAAGGTGTAACATTATGTGAGGTGATATAACTGAAGAATTGAATGTTGGTTAATTTGTGGTGAAGAGGAGCATGACGTGCAATAGGCTAGGCCATACGGTTGTAACAGAAAATATATAGAATTCATTAGTTTTTTGGGCATTTATAACTGTGTGGGTATATGATGTCGTCATCCTTAACCAAGTCATTATTTATGTGCATAACCTGAACCTTGTTGATGAGTGGTTGATGCAAAATATGCTTTGTGATACAACAGTGATATGATTGGTTGAAATGATAGGGGAGTGGCCAGAAAGCAGTATGCATGGAGCACACTCTGGGGTGAGCAGTTAGTTGGTGTGGGAGTAAGGGAACCACTTTGTGTTTGTGTCATATGGGGATCGATTAATCTTTAGGGCTATGACTGGGTTATACACAACCTCTTTCAGCTGTTTACAGCCCAGTTTAACTAAACATCACTAAACTAACATACAAAGTACCACAGCAGACTGCTCTGTCAGATTCAGCTGCAGAAGTCTCAGCTGGAATGAGCAAGAGAGTCCACATCTGTGAGGAGCCATGACTGCAATCAGGTGACTCCTTAGTGGGAGTAATGTAAGGCACGCTGAAGTGGAATATTATCTAGCAAACTACAAATTGACAAGAATACAGAATGTCTATCTGCCCTCTAATACACCATATTTATTTATTCCCTATCATTTAACTTCTGTTTGTACTGATCCTCTTTCACTGCACTTGCACAAGTTGATGCCAGTATAAGGTGACTTGTGGTTCATGGGCTGATATGTTCCTACAAACAAATATTTTTTTTGACATTTTATTGCTAAATCCCTTACACATTTCTGTAGTTATGTGGCAACTGCCACTAAACAATGGTTAGTGCAACCCTTCATTCTGCACTAAATCAACAGCACTGTTTCAGCTTCAGTCCCTGTAAATACTGACACACTTAAGTGATGAGGTAGAACTATTACCTACACCCTTACTACTACATCAGATATACCTTAAATAATCATATTAAAAATGATTAGCTAAGCTTTTTGTTCTTGGACAGTATGAAATGTTTTAAATATAATAGTGTAAAATGCCTAGTTTTAAAGTCCAGCAATCAGTTTACAAAATAATGATGGCCACCAACATTATAAGACTACTGGTGTGTGACATCACAAGCAACATTTGTTTTACTGAATACCACACATTCGCCTATATACCACAGCAGAAAGGTAAGGCATTTAACTTGTATGTACTCTTAACTAGCACAGACTTGCATTTCTAACCACCCAAGTCAGGTTCCAGGAGCTTATCCAGACCACATGAGGAAGATGAATCATGTTTTATGTAGGACCATTCAGCTGAACAGAAATTCCTAGCATGTTTTGCTGATGAATCTGATTTCTGCATGACATTATAAACTGCCTACTTAAAACAATGAAATAGAAAAGCTATACACAATGGTAGCTTCCTGAAAGGTAATCATCAATGCATACTGTGTTAGAAGCTGTGAAATGGGAAATCAGGTGGAATGGGCACATTACAAGAAATTGATCTGAAAATTAAAGGGACACTACAGGAATTCAAAACATAGTTACTTCCCTTGGACCTAAATGTAAATGTCGACACACACTTTGTGACATCATAGTTGGTCCATGCCTGCATATCTGTTTTTTTTTTTGCCACTCAGAGTACCTATCCCATTCATCTTTTGCTTCCAACAGGTAAACTGCAAAATTGCAACACTCATTCCTGCTGATTTCTAAGAACTTGAAGTTTTTATGTTCCATTTTTAAATTATTACAGTAACTGGGATTGTAGATAACAGTCAATTGCAGCAGCAGGTCCCCAAAACATTAACAAGTTGAAAGTCTTTCAGTCCAGGGCTGTAGCCTGCGATGGTGCAGCGGTAGCGGTTTCGCCTCACAGCAAGAGGTACTCTCGTTCGATTCTCGGCTGGAACGCCTTCTGTGTGGTGTCTGCATGTCCTCCCCGCGGTCGAGTAGCATTCGAAAGACATGCGTGAATGGGCGTGTCTTCGTTGAAGGTTGGGCGTCAGGCTGACAACTCAACACCGTAAAAATCTGCTACCAATCATCAGCGGACCGGAGTTCCACTGTGGCGACTCCTAACCGGGAAAAAACAAAAGAAGAACAACATACTCAAACCTAATGTTGCTGCCCCTACCACACACTTATCATTTTAAAAATTAACTCAGCCCTCAAAATGATACCCCCAGTACATATAGGAAAGTGACACATTATTTTCAACCGTTACCATTTATTCCTAATAAAGGTTATTTTTAGTGGCATATTAGTTTCACACAGCCATTCTTTGTCTACTACTATACTCTAAATATCCATTTGCATAGTTCTAAACATTCTGTTATTTTTGGTTGTTGAAGTTTCCAAAAGATGCTCAGAAAAAATACTCATTTGAGTACACTGAGTATGCCTACTACACGCTTGTTTCAGTCTTTAGGAACTGATTTTGCCTCATGAGAACTTTTTTTAATACTGGCAGGACACATTGCTCACAGAAAGAATCAATTCATCTTTTTTCCATACATTATTGCAGGGATTGGCATGAAGATGGTTGTTAATGACAGTATAGCAACAAGTAATATTACTGAATGAAATGAATCACAAGAGATTGGCTGCCTAAAAGGTCAAGTGCTTACAAAAACACATTTGCTTCCTGATGATCAAGGAAAGTTTTTCTTTTCAATTTTTTTGTAAATCCTGGTAAGACAGTACATATATCTGTGGGAAGTGGTAGCAGTTCACACTGGCCACAGAATAACCCATTCATCTTTTTTTCCCCTCAGAGTTATTACAGCACTTGAAGTGAGGATGTCTCTGAGCACCAAGCACTAAGAGATCAGCTGCCTAGAGATGATCTTTTGTGCTTGCTGTGATGTGTCTGCCCCTGATCCTCAAGGAAAGCTTTTCTTTTGCAGGTTTGTTTAATTATGTAAATAAAAAGAACAAAAACACAGAAGGTTTCTTGCATTATTAACAAAACAATGCATTGAATAAATGAGGAACAGCTTGGAAATCTTTATTAACAACATTAAGTATTTTCATCCCTGGGCTATTTGATAGTTCTTTAGAACATTCTAAAGGTCTCAAACTCTGCTGAGAGAAAAGCACTGAGTTGTTATTAAAGATCACTCAACTGTTCCATCTTTATTCAGCGTTTAGTTATTAGTAGTCTGAGGGTTGGACAGGATCTAACTCATTACAGCCTATTGACACCCCCCAAGGTGTTTCTGCAGTTACACCCAACTGATGTCTCTAGGTGTTTAATATAGCCTGCTCATGCTTGCATTAATAATTCCAAAATCATACTACAAACAAACTATTGAAAGATTTTGTCTTAAAGCTTACATAATGAGCAACACAACTGCATTGATATTTGACCTGTGCCTGTTATTGCTAAAGGGTTAATAATTTTTCTTCATATACCATTTATATTGTCATAATTTTCAGCAGACAGAACTGCATAACGTTATACAAAAGTTGAGGGAGGAACAAACAAAATGCTGCTGACAGTGTGTGTGTATATGTGTGTAGCTTTACTGGTTATTGATATATTATAAGTTACTTACAAAATAATACAAAATTAATATTTACTGTGTTTTTATGACATATAAATCCACCTTAAGAGCAAGAATCTAATGAACATTACCACTGTAAAGATTTGTTTATGCTGAACAGTTTGCCATTTACATTTCTTTAGAAACCTTTATGGTTCCAGAGGTAAACATTTCTTTGAAATGTGAAGACATAGCTTTGTTTTGTCAAAAAGCTCAAGATGCAATCATAGGAAGTTAGTGCACAAACCTCCACAGCGCCATTGGAGCGAATGAGTTAAGAGAGACTGCAGACTAAAGTGATTTAGTGCTTTTCTTACCTTCATGATTGTTTTATTGTAATGCCTCCTACTGTGGTTCCCCATACTTATTTTATGGTTTCCTGTCATTTTCCTTTTTTTTTATTTTGCATTGTGTGATACGTCACCTTCATGTAATTTTCTGTGGAACGCCCTATGACCTTTAATGAAGGTCATACTAAGGCAGTGCTATTCCAAACATGGTCCTCAGTCTGAGGAACTTTGAGTAGCACTGTTTATTGCTGGTCTGTGGGATTCTGGTGCTTGATGGGAAATGTGGTTGGTTAACTGCACTCAGTACAGTTAACCTATCAACTTACTGTTATTTTTTTTCCTTTCATTGGCTGATTGGCTAGAGAAGCAATGCATTCACCAGTCAAGCTAAAGGCTTCAAAATTGTGACTTCTTTTTTTGGGGGGGTGGGGGATTTTTATGATCTGCAGTCACAAAATAATGACAGACAATTTAGTTTGAGACTTTATATCCTTCACAAAATGCAATGTAAAGTTTGTTTTTCTTGCAACTTTCTAAGTGCAGACAGATTCTTCAGACATCTGGTTGAGAGGGAATATGGGTTTTGCAGTGGGTTGCCATACATGGTTCTAAGAGCAGCATGCATTTATTTGATTGCAAGGAAGTATCAGAAGTGCATAGGAGTTTAAACCCTTGCAAGAATGATCTTTGTTTGAGTTCAGCAAGAAGTTCAGATGACTTTATGTCTCATATAATGGATGGCACAGTGGTGCAGTGGTAGCATTGTCGCCTCCCAGCAAGAGGTTTTCTGGTTCAATTCTCAGCTGGGGTGCCTTCTGTGTGGAGTTTGCATATCCTCCCTGCATTCATGTGGGTTTTCTCCAGGTACTCCAGTTTTCTCCCACATGACAAAGACATACATCTGGAGCATTTCTCCCTGGGCCTCTGCTGAAAATTGGCTTTGTTCCAAGTTGAACTTTCCCCGTAAACAAATGTCAAATAAGTAAAATAAATATAAATTGTAAATGCATGCAGAATGGATATATTTACCATATTGCTGGAAGTGCACACAAGCAAGTGACAATGTGTGAGGTTGGAAAGCAGCTGTGAACAGACAGGGCTCAGGTTTGCCCAACATATGGACTACTGAATGACAGGTACTGCTGAAATAGCATGTTGGTTGGCAGTATTGAGAGGGAAGTGTTGGACAACATGCACCTTCGGAATCAGGAGTTCAACAGACATTCACACAAAATTGAGAGTAGGATGGGGACGGTCCACCTGCTAAATGGTTCAGACTGCAGATATGTTCGTAGGACATATAGCGGTGTTGCATGGAGGACATAGGTCTATATAGACAGATCTCATATCACACTTTGCACCACATCCTGTCTCCAAGCTTTCCCATCTGGAAAGTTGTGGGAATGCAACAACCAAATGGACTGCTAAATGACAAAGATTGCTTGAGTAACTATACTGTGTGGTTGCACAGAACAAAATGTGTTGGATGATAGACCCTTTACTACAAGAGTTTAGATGACATATACACAGAAAGGGAGGATACCTCTGCCAAATGGTTTAGGCTGCAGATAAGGTCACATGATAGTTTTAGTCAGATCACAGGCCATGCATTGCACCACATTCTGTGTCCAAGCTTTCCCAACTAGAATGCTGGGCAAATGTGGCCCATGAAAGTGCTTTTTAGCAGGCATGCGGCTAGTTGGAGCCACAGCAGTGGAGGATTGTAAGACTAACAGGAGAATTATTTGTGCCTAGGCACTGAACATAGGTATATGTGTCCATGTACAGGTACAAAAATGGCACCACAACAGTGGGGAAAATTCTGTCTAGCAGAGACAGAGAAGTGTTACTGTAGGCTCTACTTGCACATAGAAAGCACATTCTAAGCTCAATAAGGCTGATAACACTTTCTGAGAGTATGTGCAGTGGAACTTAATTACTGATGTGAATGCTGTTGGTGTTCACAACCGAATAGTACAACAGGTTTGTAGTAGAGGCACCTACATGGTACTGAATGCTTACATGAAAGCCCACACTATTTCATGATGCAGCATAGCCACTTGTGGATGTCTGCCATCACATACCATCTTCTCTGACATGGGGGAGTTCTTGGTATCCCTGTATGGAGGTATTGAGAGGACACTGATACCTGGTTGAGGCCTGGCTGTGGGAGCTATTGGTGTTGGTGTCATTCCAAGAAGGGGATTTCTTTGTGCTAGTTTGCACACAATTGCCAAGTGTGAACAAACAATGCCTGTCACATCCACACCTATGCAAAGCTGCTCCACCTAAATACATCAATGTCCCCTGGCAATAGAACTGCACAAGTGTGTAGAACATCTGACCATCTGTTTTGCTTCAGGAACATACAGTCTTCTCACTACACAGTGTACCCAGCTCCCCCAGCCAACCAGCAGTGTAACACAATAATTATTCCACATCCTGTATTCCTTCCCTCCCTTCTTTTATTGTAGAATTTGCTGATCCCAGTCACTGTGCCTCACTCCATCTGTGAAAATGATGACAACTGTGCCCACTCCTCTGTGTTAAATGAGTTTGGTAATGTTTGATACTGGGCAATGCACTGTGTGGATTAGTTCATGCATCAGTTTTAACCTTTGCTGTCTCTAGTCTGACCTTTTGGAGCAGATGCCAATGCTTTGCCCATGCTGCAGCATACTGCATCTGCCTCATTTTCACATAAGTTTCACCTGCTGCCAGTTTCTCCAATGACACCTCACCCAGCACATCCACCACTGCTGGCTCTGGTCTGTTTTGTCCTTCAATGGCAAACCCCTACTGGAGCTGCAGCATCATACTATGAAGCACTGCACAGGCAACAAATATCATGCTACATGTCTCTGACACACTGCCAGAGGAACCTAAACAATGGAATGGGGTCTTTAACACTCCAAACATATGCTCAATGGCATTGCAGTTCTGTGACATCTCAGCCATGTTGTGTACTAGTGCCATGAGAGGAGGCTCCAGGGTACATCTGGCATCACCTGTAAAACATAAGCTTGGACACCTTTATGAGTACAGACTTTCAACAAACATTTTGGCTTGTTCATTCAACCTAGTAGTGGGGTTCAGTGCACTTAACAATTAGATGTTCTTATGGAAAATCAACCCACACAAACCAGTGGTATAGGATGGATGTGTGTCAGGTGTGGGAATCATGGGAACTGCCTGGATTGTGAACAGACACATTGTATATAATACCTTTTGTATTGCACACTACCTGATGGTTGATAGAGTGGAAACCCGTCTGTTTGTCATACCAGTACCCATGTGGACCATGCAGGTCCTTGATGACACAATGGGTGCAGTCCATGGCCCTTAGAACCTCACAAATATGGAATATTTCACAGAATGCTCATATAGTGATGTGTGTCTCCTCTGTGGTCCTTGGATACCACATTTACTCCTCTGCATGTTGTGGCATGACACCAAGGAACTGATGTAGATTCATAAGGTGGATATCTGTGAATCACCCACCGTGTCCACTGATGGCTGCTGGAAGGTTTCTGTACAGAGGACAGTCAATACTACACATATCTTAGTGTTTAAAGGGCTCAGTATTTCATACATCCTATATGACTTCATGTGAGGATGGCACGTCTGCAAGCTCCTGTATGATGTTTCAGTCCACACAATAGCATTCGACTAGGTCTCTGTCATGCAGGTGATGGTAGATCAGGCACAGTCAGATCCATCTGCATAAAGTAAAGGCTCTACTTCATAATTTTATTCGAGTAACTTTAAGCTGGGTATAATGCAAATGTTATTTTAAAGCAAAATATCTACCTGAAAATCTGAACTCACATTGAATACACATATATTGTCTTTTCTTTATGTTCACCTTGAGTACATGAATATGGTCTGTTTAGTTCAGGGCTGTAGGTCATATGGGAATGCCTGCAATCTGACCAAAATGTGACTGTAAAGTCAAAGCTATTATTTACCTGAAACTTGAACTCATCATCCACCTCTCCACTTCACCCATCACTCTCCAATCAACAATTACTTCCTTCTTACTTCAGTCAACCAACCACATCTCTTTCTGTTACTCAGTACTCCCTCTATCCACTAATCTGAAACACATTGACTTAAAAACCTTTTTAACGTATCCCCAAACACCCACATCATGCCAACTCCAAATCTACTTCATACAAATACCTTCCTTCTCATTATCCTTACCACACCCTTACTCTTTCTAGTTCCCACAGTAACCTCTTATGAAGGCACTCTTCCCCTCAAACTCTTCTCACCTGCTAGTACCTTTCCCCTAACCAGCCACTCTCACATTCATTCTTTCCTTATTGCACCATCTCTCTATATGCATACCCATTCCTCTTTACATAAATTTAAGCTTTTCCCTCTCCCTACATCACCTTACATAACCAAAACAAGACTCCATCCACAGAATAATCTCGTCAATTACCTCAGAAAACTAATAGTCAACCTGATGCAATCTGGCGATATACACCCTAACCCTGGACCCAACCACTGCTCCTCTTTGTCAGCCTATCCCTCTCACCTCCATAACTCCACATCTAATACTTCCCACATTCACACATCCACAAAGAACCTAATTATACTATCCATGAACATTCCAAGTATCATAAATAAAATCTTCCCTTTCCATGTCTGGGTGTCTTTACACACCCCTGATATTCTTTGCCTCTCTGTCTGAAACCTGTCTCAAGCCTCACATAGCTGATGCTGAAATACTTCCACCTGGTTATATCATCCTATGGCAAGATTGAATCAAAAAGAAAGATGGAGGTATTGCTATCCTCTATTCTAACCAGTTCACCCTTCACGCTCTCTCAATCAATCCCCCAGATTTTCACCCTGCTGGAATCCTCATAGCCAACTGTCAAATAAACACTCACAAAAGAATAGCTATTGTTTCCATTTATCTTCCCCCTGGAAATAACATCCCTGTCTTAGAACACTTTATCTCTTGGATCTCCCAAAACATCACCTGTGAAACTGTTGTCTTGGGAGATGTAAACATGGACTGCAATGCCCTAACCACCGACTGCCCAAACTCCTCCATTAACCTCTTCGGCTTCTGCCAGCTGATCTCAACCCCAACCCGGCTAAACAAATACACTAACACTAGCTCCACCCTAGACTGGGACCTCACCTCCAATTCCAATCTGTACCATAACACCTCCACTCTACCTGACACACTTAGTGATCACCATCCCACCTATGTAACTAGACACTCTCCTCAACTGCACAAACCCCAACAATACAAGGACTGTCATAAACTCTCAACCTTTAACCATGACACTTTCAGCAGCCTAGTCTCTTCTATTAACTGGTTCTTCCTCCACAATCTCCCCTTAGAGAATGCTGTTGTTGCCTTTAACAACATTTTCCTAGACACACTCAACTCCCTAGTCCCTATCATGAAACTAAGGATCAAAACTCAATATGCCCCCTGACTCAAACAAGGTACCTGAACCCTAATGATTAGGAGAGATGGTATATGGAAAAAATGGAACAAATCCAAATTCATTTCTGGCCTTCATACCTACAGAGAGCTACACAATTTAATCAAAAAAAGGTCATGTTTGACAAACACATTTTTTTTCATAAACCTCTTAACAATCCTCACTCCAACCCCCAAAATTTCTGGCAATCTGTTAATAAGTTATTGCATCCTGGGTACCCATCTTCCCCAAATCCCTGCCCAAACAGCTCTCCCTCTGATGCAGCTACACTGCTAAATTCCTTTTTCATCGACTCCATCTGCAACATCACCAAAACTGATATTATTACCGACCCCACACCACCAATTACCGCCAGTTCTCCAACCTTTTCTCTTAAACCTGTCCTCACATCCTAATCAAATCACTTCTGTCCAAACTTAAAACATGCTTTCCATCTGTTGACAACTTACCTCCCCATTTCCTAAAACTGTCTGCTAATTCTATCACTTTCCCTATCTCTATACTAATCAGTAGCTATATCAAGGAAAGCTCTGTGCCAGATATCAGGAAAAAATTCTATGTTATACCATTGCATAAAGGCAGAAATGCAACAGACCCCTCTAATTTCATACTTATTTCTATCTTATCTCCCCTGTCTAAAATACTTGAAAAATGTATCCACAAACAGCTTCTTGATCATATTCTCCAAGAAAATCTCCTTCCCCCAACACAACACGGCTTTCAGCCAAAGCACAGTACTGCTACTGCTCTAACTTCCTTCACAAATACTATCGCAAAATCTCGTGATAACAATAAACTAGTTTCCTCCCTGTTTCTAGATCTATCCAAAGCCTTTGATACTGTTTCTCATAGACTACTACTATCCAAACTTGTGTCTCTTAACCTCTCTAACTCTGCAATATCTTGGGTCACAAGTTACCTCTCAAATAGATTCCAGGCTGCGAAATGGCAATCTAATTACTCTCCCTTTCTACCAGTACAAACTGGGGTCCCCCAAGGCTCCATCCTTGGTCCCTTACTTTTCAACATCTTTATTAATGACCTACACACTTCTTGTTTACTCTTTACTGTTATTCAATATACCAATGATTCCAAAATCATCTCCTGCTCTGACAATATCACACATCTTCATACCCTCACCCAAGAATCCTTACACTCTGTCAAAAGATGGCTTACTTCCCACCAATTACTACCGAACTCTAAGAAAACTAAACTCCTCTTAGTTCTCCCTACTACCCTTCAGCATCACAAAACTTCCTTCTCTGTCTCCTCCATGAATAATACTATCATCTCTACTGAACCTCACACTAAACTTCTAGGTGTTATTATCGATGACCATTTCAAATTCAATCTACACACTCAGCAGTCCATTAAAAAGACCCATCAAAAACTAGGCCTGCTTTACAGACATAAATACCTTATAAATGCTTCCATACTCTCCCTTGCACAATCCTTTCTACTTGCCACACTGCTCTATGCAGCCCCTATTCTCACACACCTCCAATCAAATCTTCTCACTAAACTAGAACTCACCTATAACAAAATAGCTAATTTTTGCCTCCGACCTACCTTACCGCACCCACCACTGCATCGCCCTAAGAAACCTGCAGTGGCTAGAATTTCATCACCAAATCCTAATACCCCAGCTTCTCTTGGCTCATTCAATTCCTAATATCCCAGCTTCTCTTGGCTCATTCAATTTTACATCAACCATCTTCCTGTCCCTTTCTCTCCACTCTCATCCAGTCCTATACTCTCAATCACTCTCTCTATTGCTCTCAACAGAAACTATTGTAAGTTTATATGCCCAATAAAAATATTGGCAAAATACTTTATACCCATTCCATAGCAAATGCCTGAAACAAACTACCTCATAATGTCAGATGTATCACTGACCGTAACACCTTTAAAATAGCAATTAAAGACTACCTCCACAAAACATGGTCATGTCTCTGTCATGACCCAACATAAGCTATCTTTCTCCACTAATAGACTGCTGTCCTCTCATATACTACCATTCCAGTCCTTTCTCTGGCTTCCCACCTGTTCGTTTCCTACTAATATTTACTACAAATACTTATTTCCTCTATTTCTCTTTTACTACATACTAGATCTTGTATCTTATTACTTTTTATCTCCCCTGCTGCTCTGTACCCTGTGTTTTTTTTTATATTCCTCTTTCTTTTCATTGTTTGTGACTACAGGAGCTATTACTACTTATATCTTCCTAAGTTTATTTAAAACTGCTCATACTTTATTATTAACAACATTTATGTATTTGCCCATTATGCTGCTTTATCTCTGATGATAATTCCATGAGTTACTTATACTTTTATTACTTTCCATAGAATCTGCTTCTTATGTAAATACTGAACTATTTATGTACAGTTACTCTTAGGTACTCATTGTTTTTTTTTCTGTCTCTTGCAACAACTGTTTATAGGTTCATAGGTAGGTACTAGGCTATTGGCCCTAGGGCATAATTAAGCCTAGCCAAAAATTTTTTTGCTTATGCTTCCCCTCCCAAGTGGTCTAGTTTCCTGCTCCCCTGTCTAGCAGGGTCACTGAAGTGATTCCCGGGGTGAATTTCCTGTTTCCCATCCACTCATCAAGATTCATCTTGAAGAGCACTAATGAGGAGCTCTGCCTCAGATTTATGGGGACTTTATTCCAGAGCAAGGGAAGTCTCTGGGACATGAATCTGTCCCTCCAACAAGTCCTGTTTATTGCTGATGTCAGGTTTATGTCCCTTGAGCGAGTAGCTCTGGTGGATTGGGTTTTCCTTAGGTGGAGCATTTCTAGCAATTCAGGGTTTGACATAGCCTTGTATGTCAGGTAGAGATCACCTCTGAGTAGTCGGTACACGACTGAGTATAGTTTGAGTTTTTTAGCCTCATGGCATAGGGCAACTGTTTGAGGCCAATTATCCTCTTTGTGAGGTACATTTGAGGCCTCTCCAGTTGTTGCAGATGTCTTGTCAGGTACATCCCAAACAGGGCATTATATTCAATAATGGGTCTAATGAGTGATGAATAGAGGGGCACAATAACATCCTTATTCCTGGATGCAAACCCTTTTGTGATAAGGTGGGCCATGTAGAAGGATTTTCTAACTACTTTAGTAATATGATTGTCGAAGGAGTGGTTACCGTCCACCTGAGTCCCAAGGTCTCTTATCACACTCTCCATGGTAAGTGGGCTACCACCTATGCTGTAATTCATAGGTACTTGGTTTTTCCCAAAGGGGATGATGATGCACTTTTTGGCATTTAGCTTGAGGCCATGGTTTTGGCACCAGGTATCTGTGTCCATAAGGCCCTTTTGAAGGATATCTACATCAGTAGGGGTCTCAGTTATGGCACCCAGTTTGCAGTCATCTGCGAACTTTGTTAGCCAAAGTCCCTCCGTGTTTGCTTGTATCTCCAAGAAGTAGATACCGAACAGGAGGGGTCCCAGGACTGAGCCTTGTGATACATCACTAGTCACCGGTTTGGAGTCAGATCTAGCATTTCCTATTCTCACTGAATGGGTTCTATTCGTGAGCCAGTTAGCAATCCATCTTGTAACGTAGGGGTTTATATTTAGGTTGGTGAGTTTGTCAATAATTCCCAAGTGGGGAATGGTATCGAAGGCCTTTGCAAGATCAAGGTATGCTGTGTGAACCATCTTTCCCTCATCTATTGCTTTAGTGACCATTTCAAAAAAGTCAACCAGATTTAGGAGCCAAGACCTTCCCTTTACGGACCCAAACTGGGTGGGGTCCAGGGTTTGTAGGTTCCCAATGTCTTTGTTTATGAGTTCCATGATGATGCACTTCATGGCCTTGCAGATGAGAGTCATCAGGCTGATGGGGCGGTAATTCCTGGGGTCAGTGGTGGCACCTCCTTTATGGAGTGGTATAACTGTTGCCATGTGCCACTCTGAGGGCACATAGCCTGAGGTAAGGCTGTGGTTAAATATGGTATTAAGGTGAGGGATTAATTCATTTTGGAGTTCATGTAGTACACAGCCTGGGATGCTGTCTGGTCCCATGGATGCTGTGTTTCTTGCCTTGGAAAGGGCTATTTTCACCTGAGTGTCTGTGATTTTAGGGGCAGTACAATCTTGTGGTGGTGCATTTGTCCCTCATGTTGGTGATGACCAGGTCCAGTATATTTTTACCTCTTGTGGGGGTGTTAATAAGCTGGTCCAGTGCATTGGAGTTAACGTACTCCAGGAAGTGCTGAGCAAAGGTATTAGTACTTCCGTAGTTTCCCAGTTGATGTTCTGGTAGTTGAAATCACCCAGTATAAGGGTGTTCGGTTGGACTCACATGTTTTCCAGTACCTCGAGGAAAGAAGAGTGTGTGTCATGGGGCTGGGAAGGTGATCTGTAGCAAGCTACAATCTGGAATGCAGTTTTTCCCATTGTCAGCTGCACTTGGATGATTTCCAAGGCATCATTCTTTGCAACCAGTCTGGAGGTGTGGTTATCCTTGATGAATATGGATACACCTCCTCCCTTTGTATTTCGGTCCAGGTTTTGTGGCCAAAATGTGTGGTATGAGTTGTAGCATGGAATCGCTGGGGTGCTCTCTTGAGCCTTGAACCAGGTCTCCATTACTGCACAAATATCAATGTTCTCCATGTTGAGGAGTGCCTCGAGAGAGTGCATTCTGAGGTTTAAACTCCTCGCATTCAGCAGCATGACCCTCAGTTTTTTGTCACTAGTACTTGTTGCAGTGGTGGATTTGTTTTTTGAGCCTTGCCTAAAAAAGGCACAACTGGGGAGGCAAAAAGCAATTGCCAGTATCCTGAATCCCTGGGGTGTCAAGTGCAAGCCACCTCTGGTGAAGCATTGAGGCTTGTTGAGCATGTCATCCCAGGCAGACAGGTACTGGATCCACTTTGAATGACACCAAAAACTTAGCCAATTGTTGAAATATATCAATTTTTCCTTGTACTGAGGTATCATTCTTGGTGAGGGTAAGATGCTACTCAGGGCTAGGGTCATACATGCCTTGATTACATAATCAGAGAGTTCCTCTATGTCTTTTTTCATGTAGTCCAGGGAGGTATGTCTCAGGTCATTCACACCAACATGGACAATGACAGAGTCGTATTTGTACTTGTTGTGGAGTGACCTGAGTGCGTGGGTAATGTGGCGGATTCTGGCACCTGACAAGCAACTGACAGTGACCTTCTCCTTGTTCAGCCTGGTGAGGGGGACATCGGTGTGCCTGACTATGGAGTCACCTATTACAAGTGTGTTTGGTAAGGTGTTTTGCCTTAAGGGCTGTGGTTGTGTGGCACACTGGTTTTGGTCGTTATGTGATGATTGCAGAGTGTTGGTGGGTGTAGGTTGCTTGTGTGTCTCTTTTGGGAGTCTCTGTTGTTTCCGCAGATTTTTATTAAGAGCCTCCGAATATGTCTTTATGTATCTATGTGTGGGGTTTGTAGTTGCATGTGTGGTGGGTCTATGTGTAGTAGGTGGAGTGTGCAGGTTGGTACCTTCTCCTCTTGAGTGTCAATTCCAGTCGTGACTGGAGAGAGCTTTGCCTCAAGTCTAGCTATGTAAGTGCATATCTTGCAGATGTTGGTATTGTGTGGTAGGAGGAGAGGGTTGTCTGTGTACATGAGGCAGTTGTGACATTGCCTCAGGATGCCCGAATTCATCAGGTGCACAGGAGAACACACTGGGAGCTGACTCTTGGACATGCCTGAATGGGTTAAGAAACTATTCTTATTTGCCTGGTAAGGGAGATTAGTTTGACTGTTCCCTAAAAACAACAGTTTGGGATTGAATACAATAGTTTTAGTGCTTCTGTCTCTTATTGAGCCAAGTGCTAGTCAGAAATCTCTGATTTCAGTGCTAAATCAGATGGACTGGCTAGTACCAAGGGAAAAACTGATGAGCAGACTCTGTGGAGCCGGAGATTGTTTAACTCTAGCTAACCACTGCTGCGCAAATCCGCTCAAATGTGGTTTTTATATCAGAAAGATCAAAGAGATAGAAATTAGCCTAAAATGGCCAATAAAACTACAGCTTCTGGCCAGTAACCACTCCTCCAAGGACAGGTAGGCTGTTCAGAGCTCCCCACTCTCACTGGTGAACAAAGAAACTTCATTTTTGCCCAAGTAAGGTATGGCCAAACACAGAAGCTTAAACACAGTCCAGGTATCAGCAGGTATATGAAACTAGATTTTTCTAGCTTAGTAAGGTGGGAAAATAGTAAGATTTTTTTTTCAAGAAAACAGTAGAAACAAATGCAAAAACACTTTTATAGTACAGTAATGGCTGCCACACTTGAGTGGGAAGCCAGTAACAGTTAAAAAATATGATTTACAACAAAAATGACTTTTTTAAAGTGCAGGCACAAATAAATGCAAGTTCAGTGTGAAATGAGCATTCTGAGAAGCAACAAACACCAGAAAACGAGCATTTAGGTGGAAATAGCAATAAGCAACAAGAAAAACCAAAAAATGGTACTTACACTCCAAAGTCTCTCCTTTTGTCTCTCTGGCATTGTAGGTCTCTGCAGGACACCTGGGCAGGATCTGTTGAGCTTTTACAAATGAAAAACCATGCAAATGCATTTTTTTATATCGGATAGATTAAAGAGATGGAAATTAGCCCAAAATGGCCAATAAAACTACAGTTTCTGGGCAGAAACCACTCCTTTATGGATAGGTAGGCTGTTCAGAGCTCCCCACTCTCACTGGTGAACAAAGAAACTTCCTTTTTGCCCAAGTAAGGTATGACCAAACACAAAAGCTTAAACACAGCCCAGGTATCAGCAGTATCTGAAACTGGACATTTTTACCTTAATAAGGTAGGAAAATAGCAAAAATTTATTTTCAGGAAAACAGTAGAAATAAATGCAAAAAACACTTTTATAGTGCAGTAATGTCACACTTGAGTGAGAAGCCAGTAACAGTTAAAAAATACAACTTAGGTTCATAGGTAGGTACTAGGCTATCTGCCCAAGGGCATTTATAAGCCTAGCCAGAGTGTGTCGGCTTTTGCCACCCCATTGATTAATTAACTGACCCTCTGTCGAGCAGAGCCAATGAAGTGATCCCATTGGTGTATTTTCTGTTACCCATCCACTCATCAAGGTTTCTCTTGAAGAGTGTTAGTGAAGGGCTCTGCCTGATATCATTTGGAATTTTGTTCCAAAGTATGGGGAGTCTATGTGACAGGAATCTATCCCTCCAGCATGTTTTATTTATTGTGTGGCTCGCAGTGACTTGGATTTCTTTAGGTGGAGCATGTCCATCAATTCTGAGTTGGGCATGGCTTTGTAAGTCAGGCAGAGATCACCTCTCAGTAAGCAATATGCCACTGAGTACAGCCAAAGTTTTTTCAGTCGGGCTGCATAAGACATATGTTTGAGACCACTAATCCTCTTGGTGAGGTACTTTTGTGGTCTTTCCAGCTGTTGGAAGTGTCTTGTGAGGTACATCCCAAATGGGGCATTGTACTCTATGATGGATCTAATGAGTGACGAGTAAAGGGGCACTATAACCTCTTTATATCTAGATGCAAACCCTTTAGTAATTAGATGGGCCACATAGAAGGATTTCCTAACTACTTTGGCAATATGATTGTGAAAGGAGAGATTACTATCTACCTGGGTCCCCAGATCTCTTATTACCTCTTCTGTATAAAGGGGGCTGCCACCTATGTGGTAATTCGTGGGTGTTTTGTTTTTCCCAAACGGGATGACTATGCATTATTTGGCATTTAGCTTGAGGCCATGACTTTGACACCTGGTGTCCATCTCAGTAAGGCCCTTTTGGAGGATGTCCGTGTCAGCCGGAGAGTCAATTATGGTTCCCGGTTTGCAGTCATCGGTGAACTTGGTTAGCCATAGTCCTCCTGTGTTTGCCTGTACTTCTGAGAAGTATATGCCAAACAGTAGGGGTACCAGGAATGAGCCTTGCAGGACACCACTTGTGACTGGTTTAGAGTCGGACCTGGAGCCCGCTATTCTTACCGTGTGAGTTCTGTCTGTAAGCCAGTTGGCAACCCATCTTGTGACATTGGGGTTTATGTTCAGGCTGGTAAGTTTTTCTGTAATACCCGAGTGGGGAATGGTGTCAAAAGCCTTGGCGAGGTCAAGGTAGGCTGTGTGAACAACCTTTCCCTCGTCTATGGCATTGGTGACTGTCTTGAAGAAGTCAACAAGGTTTAGTAGGCATGATCTGCCCTTAACAAAGCTGAACTGGGTCAGGTCAAGTGTTTGGAGGTCCCCAATGTCTTTGTTAATGAGTTCCATGATGATGCGCTCCATAGCCTTTCAGAACAGGCTAGTTAGGCTTATGGAGCGATAGTTACCAGGGTCAGTTGTGGTCCCTCGTTTGTGGAGAGGAATAACCGTTGCTATGCACCATTCTATGGGCATATAGCTAGTGGAGAGGCTGAGGTTGAACAGTGTGTTTAGGTGGGGGCTTAGTTCATTCTGTAGTTCGTGCAAGATGCAGCCTGGGACACCATCTGGTCCCACTGACACTGTGTTTTTGGCTTTTGAAAGGGCTGTTTTCACCTGTGCGTCTGTGATTTTTGGGACACTGCACTTTTCTGGTATTGTTGTGGGCCCCTTTGGAGGTGAGAGGGGGCTGAAGTTTGCACTGAATCTATCTGCCAGGATGTTGGCAATATCAGTAGGTTCAGTATATTTTGTGCTATTTTGCACTAGTTCAACTTACAACACAAATGACTTCTTTAAAGTGTAGGCACAAATAAATGCAATTCCAGTGTAAAATGAGTGTTCTTAGAAGCAATAAATGCCAGAAAACGAGCATTTAGGCAGAAATAGCGATAAAAAAGAAATAAATGGTATTTATATACTCCAAAGTCTCTCCTTTTGCCTCTCTGGCATTGTAGGTCTCTGCAGGACGCCTGGGCAGGATCTGCTGAGCTTACATAATGTTTAAGTAATGTACTATTGGAGCTTTTCTCCTTGGGTCTCTGCTGAAAAAGGGCTTTGCCCGGTTAACAAATGTCAAATAAATAAATAAATAAAATCCTACCTAAATATATATATATATATATATATATATATATATATATATATATATATATATAATATGTTTTTTTGCTCTATTATATTACTTTACATATAACTGTAACATCAATAATTTTTGCACTATTTTTGCAAACTAGTATACATATAATTGTAACATCAACTATGTTTATTTTAATTTTTTTACTCCATTTACTATATGGTGCCTTTCTTCCTGGTCATCCACTGACAATGGGCAAAGTCCAATCTGACTATCCCGGTAATCAGAAATTAATAATAATAATAATAATAGTGATATTTTATTTCATTTTAGTCATTTTCAAATAATACTGTCTTGCCTGATATTGCTCATGGCTCTTCAGTCATTTTGAGCTGTTCTGTTTGGTTTAATACCATTCTGTTCCATTAAATCAGTGCTTTGAGTGAATTTGCTTGGCCAGAGGAAGAAATCATCTTAAATATAGTCTTAAATATAGTTGTGCCTTATATTCCCATAGTAGTGTCTAGCCCTTATACTTTGCATATGAATAACTCACAGACAGGCCAAACATGGATATGTTGGAATATTTACATGTTTCCCTTATCCATGAAGGACAGGGGTCCTAAACTAGGGGTGAATTATTTGCAGTTATCCATCTATTCATCCAAATTATGTTTGAATAGAGTAAGCAAAGTACTTTGCTTTATGCAGAGTGGAAGACAGCTCAACAGAAGTTGTGATACATACTTGTCTCTCTAATATGTTCTATTTATTTTTTAAAACAGATTGAGATTTCCTGAGCAGGTGTTTATGAAACCACTGAACTTATGAATGTGTAATGGGTCTGATAAACTAGTGTCTGTTGAAGCTCTATATGCAAAGCAGTGGTTGCCCCTTAGTAGCTTATATGGTCCTGAAAAAAGGGACAAGGCTTTCAGACAGTCTGCATGGTTTACATAATTTAAGCCCTTGATTTTGTAGTGAGAAAGCATTGTGGTCATTCCAGTTGTAACAAGTGGTTGGACACATACATATTGAAATGGACATTATACTCAACAATTGACCTAATGAGTGGTGAGTATAGTGAAATGATTACATCCTGGACCTAGATACAATACCTTTAGATATAAATTGTGCAATGAAAAAGGTTTTCCTTACAATGGTGGATACTTGGTGATTAAAGAACTGTTCATTTTTGATAAAGGCTTCCAGATCTTTAACTATGGACAATTTTTTTGGGCTGTGTTGTCCATGTGATAGTTACAAGGGGAGTTATGTTTGCCAAAAGGATAACATTATACACTTACTGACATTTAATTTTTGTCCATAGTTTTGACATCAGCTATTTGTTTGGGACAGGCCCTCTTGGAGGGTCTTGGTGTCCTCTGTGACCCCTGTTTTGGTTCTTTGGTTTTCTTCTGTTGTATTTACTGCTTGGAGCCCAACTCGGCCTTTGTCTTCCTAAACAAACTGCAGACAGCTGAGCCATGTGCTGCTACCTGTTTAACCAGCTGCTGGATCTGAAAAGAAAGGAAAAAAGACAGGAAAGTAATTTCTTTTTGTCTGGACTTAAGATGGTTAACTATCACAGTCATTTTGACTTTCTTTTGCATTGCTTTTTACTGTTTTATACTGTTTGGGTATTGTGAGCTGTTTTTGGATTGCCTGTATTTGTATAGCATCTTAGTCATTTTCAGCTAATATTGCCTTGTCTGATATTACTGGTTGTACTTTGACCATTTTAAGCTATTTTGTTTTGAATAATACTGTATTGTTTCATTTAAATCACTGTGTTGAGTTAATCTGCTTGACCATGGGTGGAAGCCATCTTGAATCAGCTGTGATTTGATCTTGGTCAGAGTTAGACAATTTACTGCATGTCCTCTTGCTTTTCACTACTTTGGCTTCAGATTTCACCTAGTTTTCATTGGTTGTTTTTTTTTTTTTCTGTTGCATTTACTGTACAACGTAGTGCTATGTGATGCACAATGGTAGTGGTATTTTCTTTGTAGGTACCACTCATGAGTAAAATTCTCTCTTCTTTTATTACAAGATGGGTACGTTCTTATAACATTGGTAAGTTACTTGTCCATTTCCATTTTGCCTAAACTATTTCACTGAGTTGCCTGAGCTTCTGAGCTGATTTGGACAGTCTGAGTACCAGTTGCACTGAGTAGCACAGGCTTATGCTGAACATAAAACCAGTTCAACTATTTTCTCCAGCCCCTTTTTAGATCCTCACTTACTTTAAATCTAACAACACTGGTCATCATGGTGAGTCAAAATACTAAACCCCCTCTATTGCCAGCCTTGCAGCATTTGGAACCATAAGCCAGTGAATGAACTATGTTATGCTCACTGATAATTAACTTCTTTTTGCAGCAGATATTTTTTGTAATATTTGACAAACACAAGACAGGATTTCTGCCAGCTCACAATTTTAACAGTTCATAGATAGCAACATTTGATGTTTCTTTGATGGTTGTTAATGCTAGCAGCATTAGTATTTTTTAATTGGAAAATTTGCTGTTCCCACAAGGTTGATGTTGCTATTGTTTGTGAAATATGGGTAAAGATCAGTGACTAGAAACCAGTTGTGTCAGTGTATAAATCATTATACTATAAAAGACATTAAAAAAAAACAGGTGGAGGCATTATGATAGGGATTAAAGGTTGTTATGAGAACTTTGACTATTCCATGTTTAATTATAATATCATGTATGTAGATTGTGTAACTGTGACAATAAAGACAACCCTGGAACATATAATAATTGTTGGAGCATAGGTCAAGTGCTAATGACCAAGAGGAATTCATACATTTCTTGCATGAAACACAAGAGAGAGAAGAATAATAGTAGCTGTGGACTTTAATTGACTAGGGCCAGACTGGAATAATATTGATTCAACAACATTAGTAAGGGAATTATTTATAATGTATGTTTAGGAACAACAGTTGCTTCAGACTGCAAAAAAACTACCAGGGAATGAAACATACTAGACATTGTTTGTGTCCCTAAAGAAATTAGTGTTACTTCATGTCAAGTTTTACCACCATTAATGTGCAGAGACCATGGGGTTATACAGGTTAAATTATTGCTAGATAATTCTGCCAAACTGAAATCTAAATCAGTGCACAGAAGGTTGATAACAGATTATATGGAAGCAAAACAGTCATTATGCAAAACTAATTGGAGTGATGCGTTCAGTGGAAAATCTGCAGAAGGAACTTGGTAAGTTCTGAAAGAGAAACTGAATGCAAAAAATAAAAAAAAAGTTTACTATGAGGATCTAGGCACACAACATCAGAAGGATAGTTTTTCATAAGAACGAGATACTTGACTAAGGTGAGACACAAAAATATAAGAAAGGGAACAGAGGTCAAACTACAACTTTGAAAACTGAAATA